>NC_049219.1:10669127-10686627 GCF_013347855.1 Anguilla anguilla | reverse complement strand
ATGTATGTGAGAGAGACAGTGTGTGTGAGTGAGTGTGTATGTGTGTATGTATGTGAGAGAGACAGTGTGTGTGAGTGTGTGTGTGTGTGTGTGTGTGTGTGGCAGAGACAGTGTGTGTGAGTGTGTGTGTGTGTGTGTGTGTGGCAGAGACAGTGTGTGTGAGTGTGTGATTGTGTGTGTGTGTGTGCATGTGTGAGTATAAGTGCATGTATGTAAGAGAGAGTGTGTGTGTCCATGTGTATATATGTGTGTGTGTGTGTGTGTGTGTGAGAGAGAGTGTGTGGGAGGGGGCTGTGGGTGGAGCCGGGGCTCTGACTCCGCCTCCCTGCTCCTGACTGCGCCGCGGCTCCCTGCTCACCTGTCAGATCTCCCACGGCGACAGAGCGGCTCGCTGCAGCCCGGGAGTCCCTCCACGCTCGCTCCTGATTGGCTGCTGGAGCCGCTGCAGGTGGGCGGGGCGGGGGGTGGAGGGGGAGGGCTGTTCCCTGAGGGCAGAGCTGGGACAGTCCAGGGTGCTTTTGGAGGGGGGAAAGGGGTGGGGGATGTCCAGGTTGTGACTCCCGGTCTCTCCTCTCCACAGAAGAATGTTCTACAGGGGCAGTACGAGCGGGACGACGTGTGGACCAAAGAGGGATTTTACGCCGTGGTCATTTTTCTCACCATCTTCATAATCATCGTCACTTGTTTGATGGTAAGTCCCCCTGCCCTCCCCTCTCCCTCCCCCCTCCCTTCCTCTCTCCTCCCTCTCTCCCCCCTCCCTCCTCTCCTCTCCTGCTGCTTTCCCTTAATGGCTGCTGACTGCTGGCAGTGAGTCAGTCAGTCTCCCAGGCCTGTCTGTGCTTTTTTACTCTTTAATGGCGTGTGAATCACCGGAGCCCTCTCAGGGGTGTCACTGAAGAGCCTTCCTCCTGGAGGGCTCTGCAGAGGAAGCGCTGTCGGAGAGAGGGGGAAGCAGGGATTTAAATCCACCCCCCCCACCCTCATACCTGCTGTGGGAGTGCACATGGCTGTGGAGCTTCCCCCCCCCCCCCCCCCATGGAAGAGTCGGTGTGGCAGGGTTGTCTTGTGCTGCTCCTGCTCCTCCTGCTGTCCCTGCTCCTGATGTGAGGAGCGTGGCAGTTTTGGGCTCTGCTCCCAGCAGAAGCCTGTCTCTCTGAATCTGTACCCACCCCCCTCCCCCCCCCTCCCCTCCGGTCAGCCTGCGCGGGGTGTGTGGAGCGAGCGAGCGAGCGAGTGCTGACAGGTGCGCTCGTTAGTTCCTCTTTATCTCCCAGGACACCGTCTGGAGCTCGCGCTCACGAGCCCTCCGGCGTTTCGCTCTGCTCCGCCCACGCTGGTCGCTCAGCTGTCCAGGCTACATTATTTCTGTTAGCGCTGAAAAAATACCGTTCAAAACTATATTGAGAAAGGGATGGAGGACACGGAGCAGTAGACTCCTGCTGGTCAGTGTTATACTTGCAGGTAGAAAAGGAAGCTTGTTTATTTGGCTGGTTAATGCCTGTGAAGCGGTTGAGTGTAGAGGTTATTGGTGGGGCGATGGTAGTTTGTGGGCTAGATCTGTGATGTGAGCCGCTGTAGCCTGTGCTAATGAGAGGGGACCAGTTGTGTCTGCATGTGTTTGTGAATGTGAGGGTTATTTTCACATGGACTATTGAGCTCTCTCTCTCTCTCTCTCTCTCTTGCTGTCTCTCTCTCTCTCTGCATCTCATTAGTCAGGAGCAAAGGCTGTTAGTCTGTCTTAATTAACGCAATCCCTGTGACATCATCACGGGGGGGGGGGGGGGGGGGTGGACACCACTGCGGCTTCATATTAATGAAGACCAAAGAGGAAAAGTGGTTGAGTCTGGAATCCCTTTACCAGGAGCCTCAGTGATCTGTGCTTATAATAGCTGCCTCCTCCTGAGAAAGTAATCTAACCTGAGTAGCCACAGCCTCCTGTCCTCTAGTGCAGCTGGAGCCGTTACAGTGTGGAGCTGTGGGCCGTGCTGTGCGCTATAGCGCCAAAGAGAGAAAAAGCACACGCCCGTCAGTCTGCGTCCCCTGTGTCACCCTCATTGCCTCCTCCTCAGGGTGCTGCGTTTTCTACGGTGTAACACGGTTATGTTGTGACAGACTGCCCATGTATCGTGACATAACGCACTTATGTCACGACGGTACACCCATATATCACGGTTATCGCACCCTTGCGGGGTGATCTAACGCGCTCGTCGAGACAAAGGAAACGCCCTCTTCCTCCGGAATTCCCGGTCCGGCTCGGGAAGCTGTGGGTCCCTGGGAGGCTGTAAATCGTGCTCATTGGACGAGCTCTAAGTGGATGAAATCATCTTTTTTTTTTTTTTTTTACGTGCCATCTTAATGATGTCATACTTACTACAGCATGTTCTCACACCCTCAGTCCAGAACTGCAGGGCAACATGCTTCTGCACAATCTGGGCCCAACAGAGTGTGTTTCTTGGACGTTCCACCGCCGAGACAGTAATGCATGGGTAATAATTCCATTACCCAGAATGCCTTGCTTTATTGTCTGTTCCCAGCATGCACCACTCACATATTTTGATTGGACAGAACCAGAGACTGTACGGTTCTGTGCACCGCACGACTAGAAAAATACTGAAAAAAAAAAACTAAAAAAGAACAAGGAAGGGAAACTAAATTGCTTGCCGTGTGAAATATGTAGAAGTTATGAGGAAAGAATTTCAAGGAGAGACTTCAGGGGCTTAATTAATTCCGGCTTAGCAATCGAAGGAAACAGAGGGATTTGTTTGAGGTTTTCTCCATTCATAAAAGGGATTAACAGAGGGGGTTCTGTGAGAAGAACAGGAACACAGGTAGGGATTACCGAAAGGTACATTCTGATCTGTTTTTTATTTTTAATTATTAGTTAAATTTTTTGTACTCTTCCTTCTTTTCTGGAGTTGTCAGTGCATGTAGGACAGAGGCAGAAGTCCTTGTGGTTCTGTGCAGTGCATGTGAGACAGGCAGAAGTCCTTGTGGTCCTGTGCAGTGCTGATATATTGTAGACTGCAGGTACGTGATGAGTCAGTGTGAGCTGAATCTCTCAACATTTTGAAGCCCTTGTCACTTCTACGTGAGTTAAAGTTGTACAGTTGTCCAGCTTTGGGAAATACTTCCTCCGTGTTCACTCTCTCAAACTGGCAGCGTCTGTTTTTATTGGGGTCCGTTGAGGTAAAGATGTACATCCAGGGCATCACTGAGTTAATGGTTTTCCACTGACAGTTGTCCTGTCAGCATATAAGTTGAAATAAGGGGCTGTACCTCTCCTGTACTGAGAGCCAAGACAGAACGGGACGACAAAGTGGACCCACAGGCCTGAGTGAATGTTGGCTGTAGGATTGTGCATATAATGCGTTAGTGTTGAGACTTTTCTCACTTTGCACAAACAAACAAACACTTCAGCCACATCACACCTGTACACTGGAGATGTGCTCTCTTTCTCTCTCACTTTCTCATGCACACTCACACTCACGCACTCTCACACACACACACACTTAATACGACTGTCTGTTCTGTATTGTGGAGAACAGGGCAGGGGGTGTGGGAGCCTGTAATGGTGATCACACACGCGCTCTGTTGCCGTGGCATCCTCGTTAGGTAAAAATGAACTCACGTAATGAGCTCATGCGCTCTCAGTGACCCGCATGGGTTCCACATGTAGGTCAAAGGTCAGAATGTTTGTCATTTAAGTGGATCTTAATCAGTGCCTGACTGACAGGCCTGCAGGGACTGGCTACAATGAAAGAGAGAGCTTCTGTGACTCCGCCCCACCGCTCCCCTACGGTTAAACAGGCACTGTGTTTGGCCGGCTAATACGCTAACTACGCTAAGCTAACCGTGGTTCAGGTAATCATGTCTGGGGCCCTGATGCAGTGCGCCCTGTGCTGTACAGGGTAGAGCAGGTTCATTTTGACTTCCGCCCCCCTCTCCCCCCGTCCCGCAGGTCCTGTACCGGCTGAAGGAGAAGGTCGAGTACCCCGATCGGCAGCTGAAGGAGGCCCCCAGCCGGGACGTGCACCTGGCCCCCGTGCCGGTGCGGACCGCGCCCCCCCCGCCGGCCCCGCCGCGGACCGGCCCCAGCATGGTGCGGGCCGCCCCGGCCCCCAAACCCGCCAGCGCCTGCGCCGCCGCCCCCGCCAAGCCCTGCCCCTCTGCCGGCCCCTCCCCCTTCAGGATGAAGCCTGCCGCCGGGCTGCAGGAGAGGTAAGGCCGGGACCCCCCCCCCCCCGCTACGGGACCCCTCTCCCCCCCTTGCGTTCGGGGCAGGTCTGTAGGGTTCACTTTACCCCCCCCCCCCCTCCAGGCCCAGCGTTTAGAAGAGGACACAGGGAAGCTCTTGTGTGGATTGGCTGGTCTGTTCAATAAAACATGCTCCCTGGTTACCATGACAGCACCAATCATCTCTGTGGCTGAAAATGCCATAATTATCAGTGTGATACGAGCGCCAGTCTGGCTCTGTCTCTGCTGGTTTGTGGCTCAGGTCTGTGATGTTGGTCAGTGATAGACACCCCATTGTCAGTGGCTCAGGTCAGTAATGTCAGTCAGTGATAGACACCCCAGTGTCAGTGGCTCAGGTCAGTAATGTCAGTCAGTGCTAGGCACTCCCTCTGTGTGTGGCTCAGCACTACAGGCCAGTGGCAGAGACGTGTCTTGCTCTATGGGGTTTTCACACAGTCTTGTAATTAAAAGCATGTGAGTGAAGTACAGCCTCATTCCCCATTCAGATTAATTCATAACAGAATTGAATTCTGTTGCCTCTGCAAAATAGATGACCTAATTATGACTGAAGAGGGAGTAAATGGCCCTGGACCAGTTTGTAATGAAGGAGGCCTCTGAGTTCTGTTTTTTTAATACCGAAAAAAAAGATGTCTGATGTGCTAATAGTATTTGTGTACATTCATATAAATGTTGGAGTTCAGCAGCAGAGTTATGATTTCTGTGTGTGTGTGTGTGTGTGTGTGTGTGTGTGTGCACTGTGCTGGGTGTGTGTGTGTGTGTGTGTGTTTGTGCACCGTGCTGGGTGTGTGTGTGTGTGTGTGTGTGTGTGTGTGTGCACCGTGCTGGGTGTGTGTGTGTGTGTGTGTGTGCGCACCGTGCTGGGTGTGGTGGAGGTGGTGGAGGAGATGAAAGCGCAGGCTGATTATAGCCCCCCTGTGAGTAGTCCCAGGGAGGGGGGTGTGGGGGGAGTGGGGGGGGGCAGGATCTTCAGGAAGTGCAGAGGCTTCCTGCTCAGCACTGAATCCTTTAATGGAGTTGGAGACTCAGGAGAGCCCTGATCTCTTAATCCCCCCATCCCTCCTCACACACACACACACACACACTCACAGCCTCACACACATACACACACACACACACACACACACACACACACGCTCTCTCTCTCTCACACACACACACACACACGCTCTCTCTCTCTCTCAGACACACACACACACACAGACCTGGCAGACCTGTTTCCATGACACTTCCTGCCCTGCAGGACACGCTGCTGCCATCAGAGAGAGGAGTGAGCTTCCCGCAGCTCTCCTCTGGACATGTGTGCGGAGGGGAAGTTTTCCATTTGTTCTTCGGTTTCTTCAGCCACCGCATTTCATTCGTTAAGGAGACGCCCTGACCCCGGGTCACTTCGCTGCGCACACGCGCGTTCGGCTGAGGGAAAAAGCCTCAGAAGATCCCAGCTAACAGCTCTTAAACGAGCGACCGCTCGTGTGTGTTTTTTACCGTGTGCAAACCTTCAGTACTGACGATTAATCTCTCCTGCTTTTTATGTGCGGCTCCCTCTGACGGGGGGCTACGCGCAGCGGCTAATGTTCCAGAGAGACCCTTTCTTCTCTCCTGGCTCACGGCAGGACGGCTATGTTTTTCGCCCGTTTGCCAATATCGTTCCCGTTCCCCTTTTTCATCTTCCGCCCGGCTGACGGTTGCCCCGGAGAGCCGCCTTTTGAAACGGCGTCTGAATTATTTATCTCCTCTGAAAACAGAGAACAGAAGAGCGCATTTTGTTTCTGCGTAGACATTAGAAGCTGGGAGAGATAGAAGCTTCCAGCGGTGGACGGCTGCCGTCGAGGCCTACTCTGGTGCTGCACTGACCTCTAGTGGTGCACTAGAGGAATTGCATAACCTTTTGAGGCTGGTGGATGAATGCACATTAACTGCAGCAGTGTTGCTCATATTTCTGTCGTTCGAGCCACTTATGGTTCCGTCACACTGTAGCCTGCAACCCACATACAGGAAAACATTTTTTAAGGAGCGAACTGCAGGTATATTGCTTCGATAGCCTGTTATTTGCTTGATATTGATTAAAAAAACATCAGGCATATCATGATGCACCAGTCACTGCTAATATTTGCCTTGACGCCAATATCCTGCCAATAATGGCATAAAAATCCTTACCTGATGGCTGATAAGTACTCAGCATTAGGGACATGGCCGTTCACAGGAAGTGAAGCAGGGGTTTTAACCAATTGCATAGCCTCCGGACACTCAGTCACAGTATCAACAGGCTGCATTCAAGACAAACACGGGGCGGGGAGTTGGCGGTTTCTCCTGTTTGCAGAGATATCGTATCGGGGCGCGTTTAAAACGGTGTGTTTTCTCGCGCTGCGGATAACTGGCCCCCGCCCCTCCCCTGTGCTCACAGGCAGGTTAGTCACCGTTTCCCCCCTCTCTCCTAAACGCACCGCAGGCTGCTGCACAGTCAGGACCAGTCAGCCCCGGGGCCCGTGTCTCTCACCGGGTATGACTGCTGACAGGCGGGCCCCTGGCCCTCGCGTAGGGAGACCCCGTGGCGCTCTGCCCACCTGCCCGAAATAGCTGTCGCCCCTGCGGAGGTGCATCAGCAGTTCTGTGGAAACTTTCAGAGAGATAAACCACATTGGGCCTCATTCACAAAACCTTTCTTAAACTGTTCGTACTTTTGTTCTTCAAAAACACTCCTACGAGAAACCAATATGCGATTCATTACACATGTGCAGACCATTGTTTTTCTGCGTATCCCAGGTGTATGAGATGATGAATGCGGGGCTTGTTTGTAAATTTTATGCGCAATCCTGATTATGTGATTAGCATTAGGAAACAGCCATGTACAAATACAGGTTAGAAGCGTTCTTGGAAACGTTCTTACGCGCGGTGTA
The DNA here is from genome assembly GCF_013347855.1 of Anguilla anguilla. Lineage (NCBI taxonomy): Eukaryota > Metazoa > Chordata > Actinopteri > Anguilliformes > Anguillidae > Anguilla > Anguilla anguilla. The sequence continues at coordinate 10,679,479 of NC_049219.1, read as the reverse complement.
CGGTCAAACGCGGTCCTACGCACGGTTCGTGAACGAGGCCCATTGTGCGTACGGCGCGGGTTTCGCAGCGCTAGCATCGAAGGTCTTTAGTTTTAAGCGGGCAGGGGTGTTCAGTGGCCCCTTCCAGACTGTTTAATTTGCGAGCCCATTGTTGTGTCACGGGGAGCGCGTGATGGATGATGCGAGCGGGACGCCCTCGGTACACACGCCAGATTGATCGCCCGCTCTCTCTCTCTCTGCTCGCCGGCTCTTCATTAACGTTTTTCCAAATTGATTTCCCCGTCTCCGCGGCAACCCTCGCGCTCCCGCTTCCTGGAGAAGACGCGCTCTTCCCGAAACCATAAATCTGCGCCCCCCCCCCCCCCCCCCGCCCATGGATGTGCAGCATCTCGCCTCATTATGACTGATTGACCCCTGACCCCTCTCTCCGCCTGATGAGCAGGTCAAAGGGGCGGGGCTACCTGGCCGATGAGGTCGGCTGCTCTGGCGCCCGCAAACGCAGAGGAGAGAGAGAAGAGCTTTAACGACCAGCTGCAGAGATGAGAGAGGAGGAGCAGCGTTCACATAGTATACACAGTCAATAAATATCCCTCTTATTAGGGCTGTTCTGCAACATTTCTGCATGTGAGTGCACCATGTAGACATTGTGGTGTGGTACAATATCTGACAAACAGAATAGAGAATATATTAGGAAAAGAATCATCGCTGCAAAGTATCAAGGAGAGATGATAACGGTGATTAGCACTGGGTAGTATTTAGGAGCACTGGAAGTGCTGTTGTTATTAAAAAATAATCTGTCATTTACTTCATTGAGATTGGGATCTGATCAGGCCTCATGAATTTTTATATTAAAAAAGAGAGAGCAGCAGAATCTGACTCCAGTGGGATAGAGCCCTCTCTCTCTCTTTCTCTCTCTGTCTCTCTCTCTCCCCCTCTCTCTCTCCCCTCCCTCCCCCCCTCTCCCCCCCCCCCCCCCGTGAGGAAGCAGGTGTGAGGTGGCGTACGTGTGGGCTGAGGAGTGCGTGAGGTGAGGTGAGAGCTCGCTCCTGTAATCACCGCGCTGCTGATGAGGGTCAGGAGAAAGGGCCCGTTAGAGAACGCGCTCGTTAAAAAAACCGAAGCGGGCCAGGCGAGGAAACCGGGCGTCGGCTCGGGAAGCACCCCCCCCCCCCGATAAAGGAAGGTGGTCCGGTCCGACGGGGTCTTTCATAACTTCATTAAAATCTATTTCGGGACATTTATGTAACCCCGGGGCCGGCAAAGAAATGTTGTTTATCAGAAATCGTTCTCCTAGAACAGCGTGTGTACGTCCTGTGGGGGGTTCAACAAAAGCTTGAAGGACTCAAGGACTGACTTTGAAAGATTAAACCGCCAAAAAAAAAAAGAATCTTATCTCTTGTTGTCATCTAAACGAGCGCCTTGATTAGATAAAGTGTGAAGCTGTAAATTTTGTCAGCGCTGTTCAGCCAGCAGTCCCCAGTCAGGCGTGCAGATTATTAATGTTATTAATTTGTTTTTTTTTTTTAATCGCTTTGGTGGATGAGGTGGATGCTGTTTTCAGACTGCGGGGGATAGTCAGTTCTGTGCCTTGGGGTGCTGCAGCAGTCTGGCACGTGATTTGAACCTGCAACCTCCTGGTAACTGTCTGGGTCCCCCGGAGGAGAGTCAAACAGCAAACATTTTTATGGAATATCTGCCATTACTGTTGGTTGTTGGAAGAGCGGTGTGTGTGTGTGTGTGTGTGTGTGTGTGTGTCTGCGTGTGTGTGTGTGTTTGTGCGTGTGTGCATGTGTCTGCATGTGTGCGTGCCTGTGTGCATCTGTGTCTCCTTGCATGTCTGCGTGTGTCCGCACGTGTGCATATGTGTGTGTGTGTCCGCACGTGTGCATATGTGTGTGTGTGTGTGTGTATGTCCGCACGTGTGCATATGTGTGTGTGTGTGTCCGCACGTGTGCGTATGTGTGTGTTTGTGCGTGTTTGTGTGGCTCTAGAGTGTGGGAGCGTAGTTAAATCATGGCGTGTGTCACCGGCTCTGCGGCTGTGTGCTTTGTTCTGGCCGCTCGGCCTGCTGGGAGCTCCAGCGCTGCGCCAGGCCTGGGAGCGGGCTCCTGACTGCCGCTCGGCTCAGGGCCTCTCCGCTGGAGAGCACGGGCGCTCCGCTTCCTGGATTCCTGTGGCCTTAGCACCATAGGCCTGTCCCTGCCACACACTGCCTTATAGGGCAGCGGTACGATGTACCCCCCCACCCCCCACCCTCCCCACGCGGCCCCTCAGACGGGCGGGCCTGACAGTCACAGTGTGAGTCAAGGCTGAGACAGACACTGACCACATCCTGGCTGCACTACCCCGTTCCCCCACAAGGGGCGCCACACGCGAACCGGCTGACAGACGGCATCTGGGCTTTCTGTACAGGCGGTGTCTCTGCCCTGAGCGGGTGAGAAGCTGGGGAGTGGAGCTTTCCTTTAATCGAAATGGCGTCTGACCGCACGTGTGCAGAGCCAAGCTGTGAACCCGGCCTACAGACCCAACATACCAGCCCCCGCCCTCACCCTCACCCAGCGCTCAAATGAACTGCCAGAACCCCCTCACCTTACAGAACACTGCCGGGGTCACAGTCCCGGTGAGCTGGGAGGATTAGAGTTAGAATAGAGAGACTTCACTGGCTGCAGAGAACGTTTGTAAGCTGTTATGGATCTGCCAAAGCAGGTGTCACTGAGCGTTACTAAGTGCAGTAATGCCTGACTGGGTGCCCAAACTTCTGCATGTGCCATGTGCACTTTAGTTTATCATTCTGAAACGGCAATGCATGCAAAATGTGTGTGTGTGTGTGTGTGTGTGTGTGTGTGTGTGCGTGTGTGCGTGCATATTTACGTGTGTGTGTGTGTGTTTGTATATTGATATTTAAGTTCAGTGGTAGTGGGTGGCAGTGGGACGGGAGAGGGCTGTGGGCTGGTTTGTGTGATGATGGTGATGAAGAATCCCCCCTCATCCTCACACACGAGCGGCTGGTCTGAGCAGGACCCCCCAGGCCCCCGCCAGTGGCCCCCTGAGAGGGGCAGCGCTGGCCCCGGGGCGACCCGTGTGTGGCCCCCGGCCCGTGTGGAGGGAGGGGCGAGCCTGGGCTGCGTGTCTGCTCCCTTCCTGCACAGGATGCTGGCACTTCCTGCCCGCAGCGCACTGATTGCTGCAGGGCTCTGGTCCAGCTCCGTGTCCCAGGGTCACTTCCCCCCCAACACCCTCACACCCCCACAACCCCCCCACCCAACCCCCCCCCACACACACACACCCACCCACACTGCACAAGCCCGCTCAGCCTAGAAACAAAGAAACTCAAGTGCATGTGTTTACTGCTAGCCCTCGTCTGATGTTGTCATGTAAAGCTTCATGTTAAGTTTGCATTGTAAATTGTGATTATGCTTTTTGCATGTCACTGTGGGTTCATCAGGGCTGCTGTACTTGTACTGTATGGCTGCGTTTGCCCTGGGGAATTTATTTATTTTTTTTTTTGAGGGAAGAGGCATCAGCTTCCCTCCCGCAAGGTGAACCTCAGCCCCTTGTCCTGGAGTCCAGCGCTTCGCTGTTTGAGTTGGGGGGGGGGGGAGGTGGGGGGTGGTTGGGGGGACACTGGCATTCTGTGAAAGGAAAGATGAATTAGCCTGTGAGCTTTTGAGGGATGACCTTTGCGAGGCAGTTTTATTCCAGAGATTGGAACGAATTGAATCTGTTGAATTTTGCATAATCCACTTATGAATCATTTTTCACTTTGCATACTGTAATACCACCGACCCTTCAGCTCTTAGGCTGGCTATGAATGAACTCGTCTCTTTACCGCTACGCCTGTGGGGACGAAAAGGTTCTTCTTCATCGGAATACATCTACTGTATATGAAATATGAATGTATGAATTATGGCATATGGTGAATAAGTGGACCTGTGACAAGGTTATATTTCTGGTGAATTCTTAGCCTGTGCGTTCACAGCCCAATAGCTTGTATTGCCCAGGGTGGGTTTGCGAAATCGGTATAGATACTGCGGTTAAACACATTTAAATAAATGCCTGTAAAAGAGGTAGGAAACTGGAGTGGTTCAGTGGTGGAGTGGTATAGCAGGTTTGTGAAAGTCCAGATCTGAAACGCGCTGTTTGGATTTGGTTAGGGTTCAAACCAATCTGGAGAGAGGATGTTATTTGGAGGCTGTTAAGGTCAGGCTGCCCTTTCAGGGTGACATTGAAAACAGCACAAAAATAAAAATAACTGAGCAAACACTTTTTTATCTTCCCGCAGAAATTAAAAATCGGAACACACATTCTGACCTGAGATAGAGAGAGAGAGTTAGAGAGAGAGTGAGTGAGTGAGTGAGTGAGATAGATGAGGGATTGATTAATGGACAGGGAATTGGGTAGAGAGAGAGAAAGAGAGGGAGAGAGAGAGAGAGAGAGAGAGAGAGAGAGACTGGGGCTCGGAGTGTGTCTTTGTGTTCCAGTCCCACACTCGCAGCCAGCGCACTGTTCTCTCCCAGCTAATGAATGTCTTCCTTCCCCCCCGTGATAGACTGAGAGACCTGGCAACCAAGAGTGCCGTAGCTCCGCCCCCTCCGTGGAGCTGGGGGGGGGGGGGGGGGGGGGGGTCAAAGGTCAGCAGATCTGGGAGAGAGGCAAAAGCAAGGGGCCAAACAGGGCGTGTCTCTGAGCGGGCGTGTTGCCTGTTCTGAGCCCTGATTGGGCAGCTGGTCATGTTGTACGTGCAGGTTTTCAGAAAGGCTCGGCTGTTTTATGTGTTTGTATTTCTTAAGCCCTGCCGATTGGGAACGGGGGGTCGGCTTGTTATTGGCCATTTTAGGGTCTGTGGGTGACGGTGCTGTTTGCTGTGCCCCCTGCAGGCGGGGGTCCAACGTGTCCCTGGTTTTGGACATGAGCGCGCTGGGCGCGGTGGAGCCCCTGAGCTGCGCCCCGGCCACCCCCCGCGAGCGGGTCGCCCTGGAGTACCTGCACACGGCCGGCCGCGCCCTGTCCCGCCAGCAGCTCCGCGACATCGCGCTCAACACGCAGCGGCTGCACGCCGAGTTCGTGGTGAGGAGGGGCGGCGGCGTGCAACGTTCTCCCAGTGTTCTCCCAACGTTCTCCCAACGTTCTCCCAATGTTCTCCCAATGTTCTCTCAGCGTTCTCCCTGTGTTGTCAGAATCATTTGTGTGATGCATCGTGGGAATTTTCCCATCCGTGCCCTAACAGAGTTCCCTGCAATTCTGTCCAAAAATAAAACCGTCAAAAATGATATTCATCACATTACGTTACATTTATTTAGCAGATGCTTTTATCCAAAGCGACGTACAAAAGCGCACATCAAGGTCATTGGAACAATTACAAAAACACAGGTTCGATAAGACACAATATTCATTTTGCACATTCAATGTCTTTGTGTGCTTTGCAGGAAATTCCGATGAATTTTGTGGATCCCAAAGAACTGGACATTTCCAGTCACGGAACTAAGAACAGATACAAGACCATTTTGCCAAGTGAGTATTTCAACCCGTAAGATTTTTTCCTTTTCAGCATTGATAGTAACGCGTGACTCTGTGTGTGAGGGCGCAGAGGTAGCCTCTGCCCCCTATGGGACTCACCCTCTCTGGGGCTTTCTCCTCAGGCAGAGAGATGGCCACCCTGCTGGTCCTCCACCAGGGAACACTCTGTTCCTCAAATATAACCCCCCTTGTTCCTCCTTAACCAACCTTTCCTGGGGATCTGGGGGGGGGTCACATCTTGTGCGCACCTTTGATGCTGACAGGCCCTGATTGGCTGGGGGGAGGGGTGGAGGTTCTTGAGGGGGAAGGGGGGTGGGGGGGGGGGTGGGGGGGCGCGCTAATTGTAAAGGAACGGGGTGGAAGGGGCGAGGGTTTCCGGTCTGAAACATTGGCAGCCCAACCGCCAGCTTCGCAGCTGCTGACAGGCCAGGGAGGAAGGGCTTCATTACTCCCATCAGCGGGGGGGGGGCGGGGTCAGGGTCAGCGCGTGTGAACCTATAGTTTCCATTGGCACGGGGGGGGCGGGGCCTGCGAGAACAATGCGGCGGGGAGCAGGACAGGCTGTTCTCACCGCCGGTCCCGATCCAAAGAGGTCTGCTTCGTTACGTAACGAGCCAGACGCCGCGCCCGATCGCTATCTGCGTCCCCCACTGTCCCGCACGGAGGAAGGGGAGGCCCCTTATCAATATTGGGACAGAGCTGCTCCTTCCAGAACCGCCCCCCTCCCCAAACAAAAACAGATATTCTGCAAGAAGGAACAGAACGTTAACCTTGTGTTCAGACTGGAACGGGAGCTGGCTCACGGTCACATCCAAGGACGCTCAGCCTCCAAAACCGTGCCCGTCCGAACTCCTTCAGAGCGGAGGACTCTGCCCCTGAGTGAGATTGCACAGTCTTTGCGGGTGACACCTCCCTCCCCCTGAAATTCAGGGTGTGTGGACCATCACTTAGGCCCTGAATGTTTGGGTCCTCCCTGTTATGTATTGATGGGTAGGTTTATTTGGGGGGGGGGATGGGTAGTGTTTTGGGGGGGCTCCACGTCCTTGTTGCCTGGGGGTTAAGGGCCATGTCTTCCTGTAGTGGGTGCAGCTTCCTTCTTCCAGGTCTGCTGAAGAACATTTGAAGGTGGTTTAAAAATACAAGTCAGGCGCGGGCCAGGTTAACTGAACGAGACCATTTCTTTTGGGTGTTGTGGGTACACCGTAAGCCACCCTTCGCCCCCCCCACGCGTTCTCGCCCCTCGGTGAAGCGCGGTTCCCCGTCCCGCCGTTTAAAACGCCGTCGCACGGGGCGAATCGGTGGCCCTGAATGTTGCCGCTGCGTGGTTGCCGCGGTAACCAGCAAATGCTCGTTTTTTTGTCGTTCTCAGACCCCCATTCCAGGGTGATCCTGAAGACCAGGAACACATACGATCCCCTCGGCAGCTACATCAACGCCAACTACGTCAGAGTGAGTCACCGTCCCCGCATTAAAACTACCGTACTTCAGTTCCGCACGCTCACACACTACATGTCCCAATATTTAAGAGAGACCGGTGATGTTATGTATTTTCTCAAGAGTGTAAGGTGTGACACAGAGTGGTATTGCGTAAATTAATTTGTTTATTTCGATGCAGATGATTTGAGGCAGAGCCAGTAGGACCTGCAAGCACTCAGAGTACATTTTTGCGGTTATGTTGTTGTAAAATCAGTTTAAGCACTGACTTGCATCATTCTACTCAATTGTCCACTGTGTCGGACGTTAAGACGTTTTTTTTCTTTGGTGAAAGGAGCATTTCGTGCCAGGAGCCCTTTCCCAAAGCGTAGCTGAAGTCTTTGCTTGTTCGCCTAAACATACAATAGGTTTGTTTCCTGATGCAGGAAGTTTAAGGCCCTTTTCTCTTCCTCCCCATTGGCTAAGGGGTGTGACACAGAGCGCCTTCCCTTCACACCTCCAACAGAACCCTACCTGCCTGTCAGCAAGAGGCTGTTGTTATGGTAACAGACACGGTAACACAAAAACACAAAGCGCAGTCCAAATGTTTTTTCCTCTGATTGTTAATCGCGCATTTTTTTCTGATTGCCTGATTTACTTTCCAGGAGAATATGTGGGATGGAATGTTCTGTTCGACGAACGCGAAACAGGAACTGAACAAAACTCAGAAAATATCCGTTCATGGCTTCGGTTTCAAACCAAACGCGAAATAAAACTTCCGGAACATCAAGCACGCGCATTTTCACGCGTACGAATACGCAATCGCGTCCAAACATCACGCAGCCCCATTGAAACGATTGCTCGATCTCAAACTCAAACTCAAACGCAGACGGGGGGGTGACTGATTTGCCGTGAGGAAGCGGAGCAGCTCGGGACAGTTGGAAACCTCATTAACCCCGTTTGTTTGGGGAGGACTCGGCTCGCCCGCGAAGCCCGGGCCGCTGTTTGGACAGCCGGTATCCCCGAAGGACCGCCTGACCCCTGCGTGCGCCCACCTGCATGTTTAAGTCTCTGTTCATTTGCAGGGGTTGTAATTTCGGCTCTGTTCCCCATAACAGAAATGCATGTGCATTGATACGCAGTATAGAGCTGGTGTGCTATTCTTTTTCGAAGGCTTTGCTTGTATTCCACTATTTTCTAGATTAATCTGCCCAGTGGTCAGGGAACGTCTTTCCACTCTTGTCCACATCGGTTTATAAAAGCCCTTCTTTGAAATTATTGCTCCTATATTTGTCCTGAAAATTTCCAGTGTAAAGCACCATTTTAAAGGTGCTGTCCAAAATGAAGATCGACTTGGGCGATTGATTGCTTATCAAACAGTAAATAAAGCTGAACATTTTGTGGTTCTAAATGACCCCCAGAATGATGTAAAACGTTACACGCTTGTTTCCACGGATCCCCCGTTACGTTTGATGTTGTTGTAACCTCTGGGGTTTCGGCCATTTTGCAAGTGGCAGAGGTTAGGAAAGCAACCAACAGCCTTATGTAAAAACCCTCCTAATGGCTCCTGATCTGCTGACCTGCGTGAGGAGCGGTGGTGAATGTTCTCGCTCTTGGAGAGGTTTGTTATGGTATGGGGAGGGGGGGTCGGGAGCGGAGGGGGGGGGGGGCAGGTCACGCAGCCGAAGGAAGCCGAGGCCCTGCCCCCTTATTGTCCCGCGGAGCGCACAAAAACACAATCAGCGCACCTTTCCCCAGGCCCGGGGGGAACAGAGGATGTTTTCGTAGGATGAGGAGGAACCCCCCCCCCCCTGTGCCAAGAGCCCCTCTCCTCCCGCCCTCGGGCCGGGAGACGTCCCTGACCGCTCGGAGCGCTGGCGCGGTTTTCGGAACGCCGCGTCTTTTTAATTAAGAGGGGACGTCCGCCCGGAGGGGGCGAGGGTGCCGAGCGAGAGAGCGAGATTATCCCCACTTGAAAATCCAAAGTGGTGACTGGCTAGCTAATATTAGCATTTAGTCCTTTGGGCCCAAGTGCATTAGGCCACTTAGTGACTGCAGGAGTGTTTTCAGGAAGAGCTAACGTGTGTTAATTGTGCGTTGATGTAAGCAGGGACAAGAGCCGCAGTCTGTGCGTGGGAAAGGTAACGGACAATACAGTACACTCTTAATGTCTCAATGAAAGAGATACTGCTCCTCTGGCTACAGCGGCTAAAGGTGAACTAGCGGACTGTGATGTCACTGTGATGTCATCGCATAGGGTGTTCTTGTCACCTGCTGGCGATATGCCCATTACCACGGGAGACATTGCCAGTATCTGTTGTGACTGCGTGTCAGTATGAGCACCCTGAGATTCCATGTGACGTTGAAAAGATATCCAAAGGCTGGCCCTTATATACGTGTCTCGGATTACACGGCTTCCGTTTGGGTGAAGTAGGAGTACAGGGCAGAGAGTGAACTGGGTGTGAAAGCACCTGTTCATAAACAAGTCCTGTTCATTCTGTTCCGTTCTGTATATTCAGATATTAAAATCTCCGGATGGATTGTTCGTTTGACGCTCGAAGGACACCCGTGTTTGGGGACAGGAGGAAGCAGCGTTTTGGCGGTGGGGAGGTGAAAGGAAGTGGCAGGCTTCAGATCTCAGTTTCTCACAGTCTGTGTGCCTGTGCAGGGTTACCTGGGAGACGAGAGGTCCTACATCGCCACCCAGGGCCCCATGATCAACACGGTGAACGACTTCTGGCAGATGGCCTGGCAGGAGGACTGCCCCGTCATCGTCATGATCACGAAGCTGAAGGAGAAGAACGAGGTGAGGCGCCCCCTGCTGCCTGGAGTGGGAAATGCAAGACTGAGCATGCACCTGTGCACCAACACACACACACACACGCACACACACATACACACATGTACGTGCACAAGCACATTCTCTGTCTCCCTCTCTCTCTCTCACACACACACACACACACGCCCTGTGTCCTCGATGAGCAGTTGTTGTAATCCAGTCATTTCAGGCATGTCCTGTTGGTAATGTAGATGCGTTGTAATATAAATATTGATTTTGGCAGATTTTCCTGCTATCTCTCATATCTGCATATCTGTATGTATTCAGAATGGAAGCGTGTGCCTGTGGTCACCCCTCGTCCTATCACAGCACGGGCGGGGCGGGACAGGGAGCATTAGAAACACAGCGGGGAGGACACCGGTGCACAGCGGGGGTCGTTGCCATGGAGACGAGCGGTCGAGGGCACGCAGGCGAGATACGGGGGGAGGGGAGGGGTGCTGAAAATAACTCACAATGGCCAGGCCCACAATGGGACAGGCTCTCTCTAGACCAGCACCAACATCAGTACCCATTCCTGGGAGGGGGGGGAGGGGGGGAGGGGGGAGCGGCCCGGGGTGCGGGCCCGCCGGCTGGCGCCTCGGGG